>NC_062968.1:56068881-56089923 GCF_023119035.1 Salvia hispanica | reverse complement strand
AATTGCTAAAGGGAATTTACCTGGGGAAATAGCATCAAAATTTTCTAAAAGGGGGAAATCAACTAACAACTTTTTTAACGGACTTTTACTATGAACTTTGATGTTCCATCACAAGGGCATGGCAAATTAAACCCAAAAAAAACCCCGAAATTTCGATGTAAAGGGGAGGGATCGCAAAGCAACAAGAGGCTTCATGGCTGCGCAACTCTATCTCTCCTCAGATCCATTCTAGTGTTATGTTTTTGGATGATGCTTTTGAGCTCTGGGCTGATCTTCGTGATCGCTTTTCTCAGTCAGATTCGGCTCATACATATCAACTTCGCCAGCAGATTATGCATCTATCTCAAGGTCAATCTGATGTCAATTCTTATTTTACAGATCTGAGAGTTCTTTGGGATGAATACCGTCATTCTCAGCCAATTGCTTGGTGCACTTGCAACACATGTCGATGTGACAGTGCAAGGAGATGGCATTCTCATCAAGAGAATGAGTGTACAATGCAATTTCTGATTGGTTTAAATCCAAGCTTCTCACAGATCAGATCCACCATTCTGGCATTGATTCCTATGCCTTCTCTTTCAAAAGTGTGTCTTTATTGGATATCCAACTGGATATAAAGGGTATAAAGTTCTCAATATTGACACAATGCAGGAAATCATTTCAAGAGATGTTGTTTTCCATGAAACTATTTTCCCTTTTTCTCACCTCAAACCTTCAATTGTTCCCATACCTCCAACACAAACTGAAATTCTATCTCCTCCTGACCTCCCTCTAAAATCATCTTCTGATATATCTCCTCCCTTACCTATTATCTCTCCAGATCTTGTCTCGGCTTCAGAAAATAACACCTCGATTCCTACCACTACCACCAGAACTGGCAGAACTGTCAATCCACCATCTCATCTGACAGATTATATTTGCAATTCTGTCACCTCAGGTTCAAAAATATCCCATATCCTCTTACTTCACCTTATCAAAGCTATCTCCATCATACCTTCGATTTGTAGTTCTCATGACTGCAGTCTTTGAACCCTCTACCTACTCACAAGCTGCAAAATATCCAGATTGGCAAAATGCTATCCAAGATGGCAGCTCTAATTAACACTGACACATGGTACATCACTATTCTTCCTGAAGGGAAACACCCCATTGACTGCAAGTGGGTATTCAGAATAAAATTTCATGCTGATGGAGCAGTGGAGAGATACAAAGCAAGGCTTGTTGCTAAAGGCTACACTCAACAAGAAGGCATAGATTATCTAGATACTTTTTCTCCAGTGGCTAAGCTAGCAACAATCAAATTCATGTTGGCTTTGGCTTCAATAAATGGCTGGGAACTTTGTCATCTTGATATCAACAATGCTTTTCTATATGGAGATCTCGAGGAAGAAATCTACATGACACTACCTCCTGGGCTGTCTGTTGAGGGGGCTGATCAACCAAACTCAATACTGGTTTGTAGATTGAAAAAGTCACTATATGGTTTAAAGCAGGCTTCAAGGCAATGGTATATCAAACTCTCTGATGTTTTAAGCGGGTTTGGACTTCAACAGTCAGCCTCGGATCACTCCTACTTTTTCAAGCATGATTGTTCTGAATACTTTGGCATGGTAGTCTATGTTGATGATATCATGATAGCCACCAACAACAAAAGCAAGATAGATGAGTTCAAAAGTTTCCTCTCTGACCATTTTAAATTCAAAGATTTGGGTGAACCAAAATATTTCCTTGGTTTGGAAATTGCCAGAAGTGAGACTGGAATTTTGATATCACAAAGAAAATATGCCATGGACTTGTTAAGGGATGCTGGTCTTTTAGGATGCAAGCCTTCGTCAGTTCCTATGGACCCTGCTAAACAATTGGGACAAGAAGCAGGAGAGTCCATGACAGAACCATCAAAATACAGAAGATTAATAGGAAGATTGCTGTATCTTTGTATCACTAGACCAAACATCACATTTGCTGTTCATAAGCTCAGTCAATATGTGTCTAAACCATGTGAAGAGCACTGGTTAGCTGCTGAGAAAATACTAAGGTACATCAAAGGTACACCAGGTCATGGGCTTCATTATTCCAAGGAAGCAGAATCAACCTTAAGTATCTTCTCTGATGCTGACTGGGCAGCTTGTCCAGACACAAGAAAGTCAATGACTGGATTCTGTCTCTTCTTGGGAACATCCTTAATATCATGGAGAGCAAAGAAACAAGCTACAATTTCCAGATCTTCTGCAGCGGCAGAGTATAGAGCAATGGCTCAAGCAAGTTGTGAAGTTGTTTGGGCATTGGCATTACTTGAAGATTTTGGTATTAAAGCAAACAAAGCTGTTCCTCTTTATTGTGACAGCCAAGCAGCGGTGCATATCTGTTCCAATCCAGTCTTCCATGAAAGAACCAAACACATTGAATTGGATTGTCATATGTGAGAGAGAAGTACTTGGAAGGAGTAATAAAACCAATGCACATTCGGAATACTTTTCAATTGGCAGATATTTTTACCAAACTCTTGGGAGTAACAGCTTTTCATGAGATTTTGAGCAAGATGGATTTCAAAAGTTTATACTGTCCATCTTGAAGAGGGTGTTGAAATATGACTTGCAAATTGGGTGTACGTGGAGAGCAAGGATAGGTGACAAACAAGAGAAGCTTCTAGATATGACAAATAAGGAAAGAGTTAGATACTTAGTTGTGAAATAATTGCCTACATGCAAGTTCACAGTAACACTTCTATAGACTTAAGAGTATAAATTAGCTACTGTATTCCTTCTTCTTAGATTATTATACAATACAATTTTTCTCTTTAGCTCCTCTGATATGGAGATTTATGGTTTTATTATTTCATAGTCTACCCACGTGATGGAAGTCCGATGTGTTATTCCGGCCCACACGTGAGGGGGCGTGTTAAATTCTTCAAATCATTGTCCCACATCGGCTTGGTGATGATCCTAGCTTCTCTATATAAGTGTGGATAACCCTCCCCCTTATGAAGCCTTTTAAGGGGTGAGTGGCCCATTTCTAATATGGTATCAGAGCAGGGCCCAAGTTGATGATGGTTTATCTCTTTATCTCTTCTCTTGCCTACCCACGTGATGGAAGTCCGATGTGTCATTTCACGTGAGGGGGCGTGTTAAATTCTCCAAATCCTTGTCCCACATCGACTTGGTGATGATCCTAGCTTCTCTATATAAGTGTGGATAACCCTCCCCCTTATGATCCCTTTTAAGGGGTGAGTGGCCCATTTTTAATATAAACAAAAGGGCATCTCAATTTTTCAAAGAAATGAAAGAAAAGCAAGAATTTTGAATCACAAACACTGATCAATAGGGTTATGCATAAAACCCCCTTGAAACAGAGGCGGAAACTTCAAGAAACATGCAGGGAAAATCTACATGGTTTGAAATGAGAGAATTTGGCTACAAATCCGTTTCAATTAATCAGCAAAGCACGAACACAATCAGCTAATAGGGAAATGGAAACCAGAAATTAAGGTACTGAATCTTTGTGCAATTAATTAAATCGGAATCTTCGCAATAATAGTTTTCATCTCACTAATGTACTCAAAATATAAGGTCCTTGTAGTAAATTTAGTTTTTCAATAGAGTGTCCAAAATTAAGTTTTTAGGTAAATTGGATTCCTTATTTTATAATTAACAATTGATCGTAAAAATATAAATAAAGCAATTTTCTCAAATTTCCGATAATTTTTGGATAAAATTTTATTGTTATTCGATCTACAAGGTGGAATGGAGTCAATTAGAAAGGATGGAGAAACGTGTTGGGCTGATTTTTGTTTTAAGAAAAAGGGATATATTGGGCTGCATTTTTAATATTGTTTTGGGCTGGGAGTTATTTTCTTTATGGGCTGACAAGAAGAAAAACAAATGAGATAAGATGGACTGGATTGTTTGGATTAATGTTGGAGCTGATTAATCAATTAATTAAATTCTTTGAATAATCTGAATCTGTAATCTGAACAGCAACAAATAATATGAAAAAAAAGCATTATTCATAGTAATAAAATGTTCCACATCGAGAGTTGATTAGACTGTCCCCATTAGGGTAAATTAATTGAGTATTGGGTATTTGTCATTTGACAATGTTCTCCTAATTGGGACACTTATTTGTTTGCTACACTGGTTTCATATCTTTTATCCAGACTTCCTCTACTCACAACTCACTTTATTACCTAATAAAATATGAGACTATTTCTCTACTAACTATACATACTATAATTTCTAGTAGGAGTAGTATCTAATACTATCTCCATCCACAAAAATAGACAAAGTTGTAAATAGCATGAGTTTTAATGCATAACTGGTAAAATAAAAGAAATGAAAAACATAGTGGAAGTAGTGTTAGTGGATTGTGGGGCCTATATTTAGAATGATATGTATGATTGGTTTAAAACTTTCCATTTTTAGAATTAGTTTAATTTTTGTGGATGACCTAAAATGGTAAAACTTGTCTATTGTTTGTGGATGGAGGTAATATTTATTACAATCGTCCCACAATCTAACGTGCACTATTTTTATGAGAGGAGATATTAGTTCATTGTTGTTAGTAGTTCATGTCATCATCTAGTGAGATATACTGAAAATAATATACTCTTTCTGTTCCATAAAAATAAATAAAATTTTCTTTTTTCATCCGCTCCATAAAAATATCTCATTTTTATTTATGGAAAGTTCTCCCAAACTCATTATACATGTACATCAATTTATTTACAACCCACCATTAAACATTTATAATAATGTGGATCCTTCTATCCACTAACATTATACTCCCTCCGTCCCACAAAGTTTGTCCCATTTCACTTTGTACCATTTTTGGTAGTGGACCCCATATTCCATTAACTCATTCCTACTCACATTTTATTATAAAACTAATATATAAAAATAGGACCCATATTACATTTCAACTCACTTTATATTACATTTCTTAAAATACGTGTCCGGTCAAAGTGAGACAATCTTTGTGGGACGAAGGGAGTAACATTATTTTAACTATCCTACTATCCACCTATTACTATCATGCAATTTGTAGAAATCCATCTAAAATGCCTACTAATGAATATTGCAGGATGACGTGCCACGTGGCAACATGAGATTCGTGGTACGTTGTCACTTTAAGAAGGGTTGTCATTTGAATACATCCCTTATAGTATTATCTACTTTTGTTAGAGTTGTCTCCATTATATATTATGTACTGTACTATGTCCTGTAACATGATGAGAAGTTAGCCTTGAATTAGAGCGATGCTTGCTGCAGCTATCTTACGCGATGATCTTAATAAACTGACCACGCATGAGAAATGGGAAGAAGTGGTGGAGAAATACAAGATAAAACCCATGGGCTCACACTCTTATTCTCACCAGATCCATGGTCACACCTTTCCGTGCAGCCATCTCCAGTTACAATCCAAACAGCCCCAACCCCACCCATCGAAGATCCACCATGGAAATGCTCTCCTTCATGAGGGAATGCGGATCAGCATCCGAGCTGCTGAGGATGCCTGATCTGAGAGGAGACACCCCTCTCCACCTTGCAGCCGCAGTTGGATGGGAGGCCATCTGCAGACAAATAGCTTCAGAGGATCCAAGGCTCATCGAGATCCGCAACAGCAATGGTGAGACTCCTTTGTTCATTTCAGCTCATCACGGCAGCCTTAAAACGTTTGTCGCTCTCCATGACATCTACAACCATGGCAAGGATAAGGGTGATGAGTCGCTCTGTCGGAGGAAAGATGGAAATACCGTCCTGCATTCTGCCATTTCTGGAGAATTCTTCGGTAAGAATATTTTGGGATAGTTACTAGTACATTTTAAGTTGTGGTTTTAGTTTTAGTTTCAATTGCTAACATCATCCGGACCATTTCTGATTGGTTGGACCAGGATCAACTTTCTATCGAACTGGCCTAAATTTAAAATCCAGATATATTGTCTGGGCAGTAATTTTTTTCAATTTCAGATATATATAGCTGGTTCAGTTAAATTTGGTGACCCGGTCTGATACAATGAGGTTCTATCGCCAACCAATTGGTCATACGAATAAAGACCCATAGGACATATATATAGGGATGTATTAAGATGACAACCCTCTTTATTGTAACACCATACCACCATTTTAGGCCATTGGATCTGAAAATCGTGTGCTTGTCATGCTGCCACGTGTAAAAACACGGAGGGGTAAAATAGGAAATTTCTAATTTTATGTTACCAGATTGCAGTGCTGTTCATTGAATATTGTAGTCTTACCACAACAATATTGTAGTTTACCACGACTGCAATATCTAATACAGTAGACTGCAAACCCGTGTTTTTTCACGAAACTTAATCCTAGGCGTCCATAGATGAGATCTAACGGACTATATTGGTGGTATGGTGTTATCCTATCTATAGTGTCACCCTAGTGCACCTCCATATATATATATATATATATATATATAGTCTTTACACAAATAATTATTTTTGGTTTAAGTTTCAATTGACAATGTACATATATATGCATGTAGATTTTGATGGTGCTTGATTTGCATTATTGTTGTTGCAGAATTAGCATACTTTATATTGGAGCACTACAAGAATCTACTCAATTATGTTAATGTTGATGGAGAAACTCCTCTTCATATCTTGGCCAGAAAGCCTAACTTGTTCAAAAGCAGTTCACAGCTTAGATTCTATGAATCAATTATATACTGCTGTAAGAAATCCTATTCATCATACTTGGCTTGTCTCTATATTATATAATTTCCACAAGAGCTATAAAGGTGATGATCATCAATATATACAGGTTTTAAGTTTTTCTCGAGCAAATTAATAATAGGGATGATAACCATTTAAATCACGAAATTTGACCAAACTTCGTGATTTAAATCTTTATCATCCCAAGATAATATAATGTTGGACGATCTAGATACGTAAACAATTTGCACGTTGAAGGTGTAGTTTTCTATTGATTACGTATCTAGACCGACGAGATGACGAATAGCAATGAGTACTACTACTTTTCATTTGGTATTTCCAGCTGGCTGTTTAAGATCCAGGAAAGAAAAAAGTGCTTTAACTGATCCAGAAGATCCAGATCCACCGTATATGGATCATGGAGTTCGAGGATATGAAAGTTTTTTAGGTAAATATAACTTAAATTTGTATCCTCCCAATAATTACACTACTTGCATTTCGATTCTCAAATTTCCAAAAGGGTCCTTTCATCTCTTGGAGTTGGTACGTGGTAGTTGAAACAAAACACATTGGTGCAGGATTGTCAACGATAAGAAGGGTTCATAAGATGAGAGTTGGACACTCACATGTGATGCGGATGATGGAGAAAATGATTGAGTTCGAACCGAGTTACAAATACGATAGCAACGGCCAGCGCCCCATCTCTTTCCCAGAAGCATCCGGTGATATTCCAAATCGCCCTCCCAATGTTGAAGAGCCCCAAACCACAGAAAATTACTCCTACAACATAGATCAGCAGCAGACCATTAATGGTGGTAATTAACTAGATCTTTTAGTTCTATGGATTTATCTCTACATGAGAGAAATTAAAAGCCATTTAATATTGAAACTTCACTTCACTAAATATCTCACCTATTGCAGATGATGAAGTGAAGGGCACCCCACTATTAGAAGCAGCTAAGATGGGAATCCTAGAAATGGTGAAACAGATACTCAAAGAAGTGCCGGTGGCCATCAATGATCGAGACTCGGACGGCAAGAATGTGCTGATGGTAGCAGCGGAGAACAGGCAAATCGCCGTTTTTGATTTTCTGATTCATGAGATAAAGCTCCCCGGATTTTTCTTCCATGCCTTAGATTATCAAGGAAACAGCGTCCTTCACAGCGCGGCAATCCTGAGACCTAATCAGACGTGGAGCATTCCCGGTGCTGCTTTGCAGATGCAATGGGAGATCACATGGTTTAAGGTATCAACACATATTTGGCTATATGTTATCTTGTTTAGCCTTGAATATATATGTTGTTTGCCCCAATGCTATATTTCTGTTTTAGGCCTTAATTGTCTTATTAGGCCTAGCCTGTCATCTGTGTGCCTATTTATATAGAAGTAGGACGCATCTGTGTCTCTTTACGTGTTCTGTTTGTCTCGATTACACTATTACTCTATTCTGTCACAACAACACGACTAGTCTACTCAGCGGATGACATTTTTTTTTGTAATCCAGCATGTGACGAAATCAGTTCCACAGCAAACTTGCAATAACCAAAATGCAGAGGGGAAGACTCCGAGCCAGATCTTCACAAAAACACATTCAAGTCTAGTCAAGTCAGGAAAAGAATGGCTGACAAAAACCTCAGAGTTTTGCGCGGCAGTTGCGGCTCTCATTGCCACCGTTGCATTTGCCACGTCAGGGACGGTCCCAGGCGGCTTCCACCAAACCGACGGCTACCCGATTCTCAAGGATCAGCAAGCATTCAAGATTTACTCCATTGCTTCGCTGGCTGCGCTGAGCCTGTCCATCGCCACCCTCGCCTCCTTCTTCTCCATCATGATTTCGAGATTTGAAGAGCGCGATTTCGAGCGAGACCTGCCGAGAAAGCTGCAGATGGGGCTGACTTTTCTGATTCTTTCCAAAGTTGCGATGCTGGTCTCCTTCTACGCGGGGCATAGTTTTATGCTGGTAGACAAGTTGAGGATCTCTGCAACGACGATATATGTAATTGCTTCGTTACCCATTTTGTTATTCGTGATGGCCAACAACATTGATCTTGTTTTGGTTTACTTCAGGATTTTGCTGGGCCGCAGCTACAAGGTGTTCCCTCACTAGCTCATCTATCATTTCTTCCAATCTTGATTTGATTAAGTGATTCCTTTACTTTTTCTTTTTATAGATAAGCAATGAATTGAATTTGTTTATTAGAGTGGATATTTTAGAATGATAATATTATGGGACATTTAATAGTGAATGGAGGGAGTCGTTGACAAGCATTGATTTGGTAATGTCATGTTATCTCTTGTGTGGAAAAGGAATAAGAAAAACAAATGTTACTCACTACTATAAAAATATACAAATATTGTAGTTTTACCTCTTAACATGTAGGCGTGCATTAGGCCAATTATGCATGTTTACACACTTACGACATGTTGGCCTAATGCACGTTCACACAGCACAGTTAGTGTGTCAGTGCATAAGGCTAGTTTTAGCTAATACACACTTGCATGATGTAGAATGTATTGTTTGCATTTCGTGTGATCATAAATCGGGGATGGAATATGCTTTATTATAGTGGCGATAATGGCGCAAAAACATCACGAGTGGCAGCGCACAAAAACGGGAATGGCTTGCAGATACGACGAGTATGGTAAACGATAAGGATTGCAGACGATGAAAAGAGGGCGGGGAAGATAATGGGGGTACGGGGTTGGGTGAGGACATTGGCGGACACAACTACACTCGAGAAAAGACTCCCAACCAGACTAAATAATCACTTTTTTAATTGTATAATATCATAAAAAAATTTATATTTTTTTGTGAATAGTTGTGCAAAAGCTTCTATCATCACAATCATATTGTCACCTATTTCACCCCCGAGAGTAATGATGTTATTAAGGAATGGTTAAAGTTACAAGTGATCAAAAGAAGTGTTTAAAGACTAAATATATCTAGTTGATTTTTGACAGTTTTAAGGTTTACTAACATTTTGGGTATTCATTTGACAATGATTAAAATCAATTCTATATGTTGTAATAACAAATTTTGGTTTAATTTAAAAGAAAAGATATACGCATTGTATACCGCGTGTAGCAGACGCGCCGCTACTGCTTCATCAGTCATCAGTAACCCTATACGAATTAATCCAGAAGTGTGTTGCTATGATAGAGGGATTTCTTTTGTAAATGTTCCTTACTTGCTATGAGTGAAGCAGCGATTGTGAAGAAATGTTTTGTGCTCGTTCAGTCGTGCTTTAAAAGTTCTTGGTGCTACTGCTTTTAGATTTTTCCACAATTAGAGTAGTTTGTCACCGTTACTGTGGCATCTTGTACCTAAGTAGGCTATATTTGATGTGATTTTATTTGCAGGATATGAAAAACATGCTATGATGGCTTACTTTCTGCTGCAGCCGCTTCAGCAAATAGTGCTTATGGTACTAAATTTTCCTATGTTTGTGTGCTAGTTAGTTCACATTCTTCTCTGGGAGGGGAAACGCTGAAATTTTCTTATAGGTGGTGGTTTATGGGGGCTCTGGCTTGTGTTGTCTTGCTTGGTACTCCCCCCGTTCCATAGTAGTGGAAGTATTTCTTTTCGGTACGGAGATTAAGAAAAAATTGTATTAGGTGAGTTAAGTAAATGGAGAATAAAGTAGGAAATGAAGAAGGTAGAGAGACATAGAGAGGATAAAATAAGAGAGAGTAAAGGAGGAAATGTGTTGACTTTTACTAAAAAAGGAAATGTCTCTACTACCATGGAACGTACCAAAATAGCAAAATGACTCTGTTACTATGAAACAGAGGGATTAGTTTTTATATTTTGGTATTGAGTTCTCAAAGGTCCTACTACAGTTAGATGATGATATAGATTGCTTGATTTTTGTTGGGCTGATATTTGTTTTAAGAAAAAGGGATATATTGGGCTGCATTTTTAATACTGTTTTGGGCTGGGAGTTATTTTCTTTATGGGCTGACAAGAAGAAAAACAAATGAGATAAGATGGACTGGATTGTTTTGATTAATGTTGGAGCTGATTAATCAATTAATTAAATTCTTTGAATAATCTGAATCTGTAATCTGAATAGCAACAAATAATATGAAAAAAATAGCATTGTTCATAGTAATATTCTTTGTGAAAAAAATAGCAAAAAAATATGAAAAATAATATGAAAAAAATAATATGAAAAAAATAGCAAAAAATATGCTATCCGTTTTGACACTCCTACTTAAATTTTAATTTACTTACGATAAATTGAGCTTGCTAAGCAGTCATGACAAAACTCATGTAAGTATATTCTTTACTTGCATTACAGTTCCTTTTTTTTTTTTTTTTTTTTTTGATAAAAAGAGCGCAAACACAACTTGAGTAAAATCACATTTTGGGAAAAGTATAAGCACAAACATTTACTTGCTGGAGGAGAAATCTAAGTAAGAGAATCTAACATAATTCGAACGTCATTCTATGCATGCTTTAATTGCTTATACAACATCTTCCTTCAGTTCCGAAAATAGTTCCTTCTTTTTTTTTTTATCATTTTTGTCCATCTACCAAAATTAGTCCACTTCCCATGAAATATTGCATACTTTGTCATTTGACAATGTTCTCCAAAATAGGACACTTATTTGTAGCAATGCTACATTGGTTTCATATTTTATCCAGAGTTCCTCTACTCACAACTCACTTTACCTAAAAAAATGAGACTATTTATCTACCGACTGTACATTCTATAATTTCTATCTAATACTAACTCCGTATACAAAAAATAAACAAAGTTGTAAATAACAAGGGTTTTAATACTCCCCCCATTCCATAATAATGGAGGCAAAACTTTTCGGCACGAAGATTAAGAAAAATTGTGTTAGGTGAGTTAAGTAAAGAAAGAATAAAGTGGAAAATGAGAAAGGTAGAGAAATGAATAGAGAAAAAAGTAAGAGAGTAAAGTAGGTGTGTAAAAATGTGTTGACTTTTACTAAAAAGGGAAATGACTCTATTACTATAGAACGTACCAAAATGGCAAAATGGATCTATTACTAAGGAATGTAAGGAGTACATAATTAGTATAGTAAAAGTGATGGAAAATGTGATGAAAATAATGTTAGTGGATTGCGGGGTCTATATTTAGAATGATGTGTATGATTAGTATTGGTTTAAACTTTCCATTTTTAGAATTAGTTTAATTTTTGTGAACGGCCCAAAATGGTCAAACTTGTCTAACTTTTGTGGACGGAGGTAGTATTTATTAAAATCGTCCCACAATCTAACGTGCACTATTTTTATGAGAGGAGATGTTAGTACATTGTTGTTAGGAGTTCATGTCATCATCTAATGAGATATACTGAAATAATATACTCTCTCTGTCCTAAAATAAATAAAAATAAGGATGTTTTTCTTTTTCGTCCATTCCATAAAAATATCTCATTTCCATTTACGAAAAGTTCTCCCACACTCATATAAAGTACATCAATTTATTTACAATTTATACCACTAGAGACCCATCATTAAACATTAATAATAACGTGGATACTCCTATTGATTAACACTAATTTAACTACCCTGCCTACTAATGAATATTGCAGGATACGCTCCTAATATTGCGGGATAACGTGCACGAGATTCGTGGTACGTTGTTACTTTAAGAAGGGCTGTCATCTTAATACATCCCTATGTATATATATGTATTTCCTCCGTTGCACGATGAGAAGTTAGTCTTGAATTATGTTAACTCTTTCAAATTAGAGCGATGGAAGAAATGAGTTATGAAGATAACTTACGCAATGATCTGTATAAACTCGCCACGCAGCAGCAATGGGAAGAAGTGATGAGGATATACAAGGAAAACCCAGGGGCTCACATTCTTATGCTCTCCAAATCAACGGTCACAGCTTTCCATATCGCCATCTCCAGTTACAATCCAAACAGCCCCAACCTCACCCATGAAAGATGCACCATGAAAATGTTCTCCTTCATGAAGGAATGGGGACAGGTATCCGAGCTGCTGAGGTTGCCTAATCTGAGAGGTGACACCCTTCTCCATCTTGCCGCTGCAGTTGGATGGGAGGCCATGTGCATACAAATAGCTTCACAGGATCCGGAGCTCATCGAGATCCGCAACAGTAACGGTGAGACTCCATTGTTCATTTCAGCTCAGCACGGCAACCTTCAGACGTTTGTCGCTCTCCATGGCATCTACAACCATGGCAAGGATAAGGTTGATGAGTCGCTCTGTCGGAGGAACTTAGATGGAAATACGGTCCTGCATTCTGCCATTTCTGGAGAATACTTCAGTAAGAATATTTTGAGATAGTTACTATACACTTTAAGTTTTAGTTTTAGTTTCAATTGCTCAACCCTTCAAGGTCCATTTCTGATTGGTTGGACCAGGATCAACTTTCTATCGATCTGGCCTAAATTTAAAATCCAGATATATTGTTGGGTCAGTAATTTTTTTCAGTTTCAGTTATATAGCTGGTTCAGTTAAATTTGGTACATGGTCGGTGACCTGCACTGATACAATGAGGTTCTATCATAAACCAATTGGTGATACGAGGAAAGACCCATATGACTTATATATTAATATATATATATAGTCTTTACACAAATAATTATTTTTAGTTTAAGTTTCAATTGCCAATGTACATATATATACATACTTGTAGATTTTGATGGTGCTTGATTTGTAGTACTATTATTCTTGCTGCAGGGTTAGCTTACTTTATATTGGGGCACTACAAGAATCTACTCAATTATGTTAATATTGATGGAGAAACTCCTCTTCATGTCTTGGCCAGAAAGCCTAACTTGTTCAAAAGCAGTTCACAGCTTAGATTCTATGAATCCATTATATACCATTGTAAGAAACCCTATTCATCATACTTGGCTTCTCTCTACATTATATAGCTTAAATTAAATTAATTTCATACCTTCTTTTATTAAAAACATTTTTCCTTTGAGAAATCTCTACCCGTGCATGTGCTATTTGTGAACAATAGTATAAAATTTGTTGGATATGTGAAAAATAACAATGTGTTTGTTTACCATTGTCTCCAGGTGTTTGTTCAAGACCCAAGATAAAAAATCTCCCTTCTACTAATGATCAAAGTATGAATTAGTTCCATTGAAAGTTTATTTACAAGAAAATTGGATGAAACTTGTTGTATCTCACATATAAGTGTTTGGACTTGGTGTTTCAGGGAAAGATTATGATTCGTATTCTTCCAATTCCACTACTTGCATTTCGATTCTCAAATTTGCCACAAGGGTCCTTTCATCTCTTGGAGTTGGTAAGTGGTACTAGTAATTTTATAGGAGTTGGTAAGTGGTAGTTGAAACAAAACACATTGGTGCAGGATTGTCAACGATAAGAAAGGTTCAAGAGATGAGAGTTGGACACTCTCATGTGATGCAGATGTTGGACAAAATGATTGAGTTCGAACCGAGTTACAAATACGATAGCAACGGCCAGCGCCCAAGCCATCTCCCAGAAGCATTCGGTGATATTCCGAATCAACCTCCCAATGTTGAAGAGCCCCAAACCGCAGAAAATTACTCCTACAACATATACCAGCAGCAGACCATAATTAATGATGGTAATTAAACTGGATCTTTTAGTTTTATGGACATTTAATATTGAAACTTCACTTCACTATCTCACCTATTGCAGATGATGAAGTGAAGGGCACCCCACTATTAGAAGCAGCTAAGATGGGAATCCTAGAAATGGTGAAACAGATACTCAACGCAGTGCCGGTGGCCATCAATGATCGAGACTCGGACGGCAAGAATGTGCTGATGGTAGCAGCGGAGAACAGGCAAATCGCCGTTTTTGATTATCTGATTCAGAGAAAGCTCCCCGAATATGTCTTCCATGACTTAGATTATCAACGAAACAGCGTCCTTCACAGCGCGGCGATCCTGAGACATGACCAGACATGGAGCATTCCTGGTGCTGCTTTGCAGATGCAATGGGAGATCACATGGTTTAAGGTATCAACACAAATTTGGCTATATGCCGCTATGCTATGTTTCTGTTTTAGGCCTTAATTGCCTTACTGGACCTAGCCTGTCGTCTGTGTGTCTCTTTACGTTTTTTGTTTGTCTCGATTACACAATTACTCTATTCTGTGACAACAACACAACTAGTCTACACAACGGATGACATTATATATTGCAATGCAGCATGTGACGAAATCAATTCCACCGCAGACTTGCCGCAACCAAAATGCAGAGGGCGAGACTCCGAGCCAGATCTTCACAAGAACACATTCAAGTCTAGTCAAGTCAGGAAAAGAATGGCTGACAAAAACCTCGGAGTTTTGCACGGTGGTTGCGGCTCTCATCGCCACCGTTGCATTCGCCACGTCAGGGACGGTCCCGGGCGGCTTCCACCAAACCTACGGCTACCCGATTCTCAAGGACGAGCCGGCATTCAAGATTTACTCCATTGCTTCGCTCGCTGCGCTGAGCCTGTCCATCGCCACCCTCTTCTCCTTCTTTTCCATCGTGATTTCGAGATTTGAAGAGCGCGATTTCGAGCGAGACCTGCCGAGAAAGCTGCTGGTGGGGCTGACTTGTCTGATTCTTTCCAAAGCTGCGATGCTGGTCTCCTTCTACGCGGGGCATAGTTTTATACTGGTGGACAAGCTGAGGGTCTCTGCAACGCCGATATATGTGGCTGCTTCGTTGCCTATTATGTTATTCGTGATGGCCAAGAACATTGATCTTGTTTTGGTTTACTACAGGATTTTGATGGGCCGCAGCTACAAGGTGTTCCCTCACTAGGTCATGTGTCATTTCTATAACTCATAAATTTCTTCCCATCTTGATTTTTTATAGATAAGCAATGAATAAGGTTCTTCTATAACTTTGAATTTGTTTGTTAGAGTGGATATTTCACAATGATAATATTAGAGGGAGTCGTTGACAAGCATTGCTTTGGTAGTGTCATGTTATCTCGTGTGGAAAATGAATAAGAAATTCAAATATTACGCACTGCTATAAAAATATACAAATAATATCCACCCTTGTAGTTTTACCTTTTAACAAATAGGCGTGCATTAGGCCAATTTTGGCCTAATGCATGTTTACACACTTACAACATGTTGGACTAATGCACGGTCACACAGCACGAGTTAGTGTGTCAGCTAGTTTTAGCTAATACACACTTGCATGATGTAGAATGAATTGTTTGCATTTAGTGTGATCATAAATCGGGGATGGAATATGCTTTATTAGGCCATCCACATTGCGTCTCGATGCTGTCTCCATCTCGTCCCGGAGAGACGATCCGAGACGAGACGGCATCGAGACGGTGATGCAACACTCCATCTCGTCCCGGTCTCGTCGCGCGTCTCGCGCGGAAGAAGACGCTGGCAAGCGCTGGCGCTAGGCATGACGCCCACTCGCCGGTCCACGAGTGGGCGTCGTCACGATGACGTCATAAATAATTTTTTTTAAAAAATTCGATTTTCAGAAAAAAAAATTAAACATTAAAAAACAGTAATATTACAGTTGAACGGTAATTTTTTTTTCTTTTTTTATTCCGTAAATACTCTTTCATTCTCCATTCTACACACAAATACATATCTATTCTTCTCTCAAATCATCTCTCTTTCCTCTCCAATTTCCGTAAAAATGTTCGGTGACGGAAACTTCGGCAACTTCGACTTGAACTCGTTTGCCGACTGGGAGGGCATGTACAACGTTTTGGGTGCTACCGGTTCCGGTTCCTCGCCGGGCACCCAAGACTCGTCGACGCCGACGGCGTACCAAACACCCAATGGCAGATGCAGAAATGAAATATCGTGGAGTTGAATCACATTATAAATATTTAAATAATATTTATATTAATTATTTTTAAAAAATATATTTTAATATCAATCGTTTATGCGAGTATGGATATTCTTAAAACAACATACTCCCTTCGTCGCACCCTTTGAATACAGATTTAAGAAAATGATGTTTAAAGAATTAAGTAAAAAAAAATAAAATAGAAGATGAGATCAAGCAAAGAAGCAAAAAGATAAAGTAAACGAATAATTATGTTATATTTTTCCAAAAAAAAGACTTATATTATTTGGGACATCCATAGAATATACGAGTCGCTTATGGCGGGATGAAATGAGTATACTTTTTTGTAACATTCCAAATTTTTTAAAATAAAAAATAATTTGAATATAAATAATAAGGTTGAAATTTTAAATTATAAAACTGAAATTAGAAAAAATTAAGAAATATTTACTTTATATAGGTATGTGTTTATTTAGTGATATATAAAAAATACATGTAACAATAATTAAAATATTAGGTGAGAATACACATTCAATGTAATTCTGAGAACTAATAATAAATAAAGGAGAATTCAAAGGCCATTTTACAATTAGATTACATAATTCAAGATCACTAATCTTTTAAATTTAGCAAATTATGTCATTTAATTCTAGGTCCCTAGGTAAATGGAGTATTGGAAAAAAAAGCAATAATGACAAATTCCGTCTCAATCCTCACCCATATTGCCAAACCCATTTCTTTTCTCTCTCCGGCGAAATTCCTCTGCCGAGTGCCGCCTCCTCGACATCTAACGCCTCTGCCATGATTCCGCAGCCAGATTCTGGACTACTTCCGCCCCACTTTCTTTCTTTCTCTCTCTCTGTGCAGTCTCATCTCACACTGCATAAGGTGGGGGCGGAGATGCGAACGCCGTCGAAGAAAGGAGTTTCCGGCGGCACTCCAGGGCAGGGTGGTGGGGTCGGCCGACCCCACCTGGATCCGCCGCTGCAAACACCACATGTTGATGTGGATGCATACTATCGTGTCTCTGCCCTCCGAGGTATGGGAAAACGAAGGGATTATCCTAAATTAGGGAGAATTTTCCGGATGAACACACTTCGGAAAACCGTCCGATAGAAGGAGAACGAGGCAGTGGAGGCTCCGCCAGTCGCGTTGTCGATGCCGAGGAGGAAGAGGAGGAAGAAGAGGAGGAGAAGGAGGAGGATGATCTAGGCCGTCATCCATACACGGACTAGAGGTGCCCACGGTTCAGGAACCGGCGGTTACGGTTCGGAACCGCCGGTTTCGATTTTGGAAATTGTTGAACCGGAATCGAACTGCGAGGGGTTTCGCGGTTCCAGTTCCAAAACCGCCGGTTTCGGCTTCGGTTCCAAACCGACGGTTTTCCGGCATCTTTTTACGGTTCCAAACCGCCGGTTTTTTGCGGTTCCGGCTTGATTTCGCGATTCCGGTATGAATCCACTCGGAACCGGTGGTTCCGGCATGGTTTCGGTTCGAAATTTTTTGAACCTGAACCGAACCACGGTTCAAAAATTGACAGTTTCGGTTCGAAACCGTAACCGATGGTTACAGTTTTGATTTTAACCGCCGGTTCAGTAAACCTTGGGCCGGTCTACATACACCCGCAAGGAGACCATGACTCTGTACAACGCTTGGATCGGCGTCTCGTACGATCCCATCGTCAGGAATCAATAAACCCGTTTCTGTTTTTGGGAAAAGGTCACCGAAGCTTACAACGAGACAAAGCCGAAGGGGACCTGCCGCCGCAACTTGAAGATGCTCCGCAGTCATTTTGACCGATGCGACACGGATGTCAAAAATTTTGTGCGATCTACATGAATGAAGCGACGAATTACCAAAGCGGAGCCGACATTCTAAGAGCGGCTTTGCTAGTCTTTAAAGACGACAACAAGAAAAATTTCAAACATATCGATGTTTGGTCGACGGTCAAAGACTTTGATAGGTGGGCTGGCGGTGTCCCGTCTTGCATGAGGTCGAACTCGAAACGCACGATGCACATGACAAGTTGCCAATACTCGTCTAGTGAGGGCGGGTCAGGCAACACCTTACAAGAGGTTGAGGGCACAACCACCGATGAAGGGGGCTCCTTCGGTTCACGACGTCGGCCGCAAGAGACCAAAGCAGCGAAGGCGGCTAGAGGGAGGGGGGGCCGAGGCGAATCAACCCAGGCGGGCTCGTGCTCGAGATCGAACACCCTAATGTCCATGTACCTGCTCGCCACGATGGCTGACACTTCCCATATGACGCCTCCACAATATGAAGCCCATCTTGCCGGAATTGAGTATATGACAAGACAAATTGATATTCCGCTCCATCTAGCTTGAGGACACTGCCACCGCTTTCGGGGGATGATTCGCAGGCGGAGTAGTTTTTATAATTTAATTTAGAGTAATCTAAATTATGTAATTTTATTTTTTTAGGATTTTAATTATGTGTGTGTTTTTTTTTTTTTTAGGATTTTAGATTGTAATTCTCTTTTATTTAATGATGTGTGTTTTTATTAATTAAATTTGTTGGAAATAAAAATAAAAAATGAAATTGAATGAATAGTTAAGGGATGAGATGGTTAAGGGATGGAGGGATGCTGGTGCTGTCTCTTAGTAAAGAGATGAGTGAAAAGTACAATGGGGCCCATGAATAGTGAAGAGATGAGAACGTTAAGAGACGGATAAGAGACATGGATGCGGATGGCCTTATAGTGGCAATAATGGCGGCAACAACATCACTAATGGCTTGCAAATACGACGAGTATGGTAAACGATAAGGATTGGAGACGACGAAGAGAGGGCGGGGAAGATAATGGGGGTTGGGTGAGGACATTGGTGGACACAACCACACTCGAGAAAAGACTCCCAACCAAACTAAATAATCACCTTTTTAATTGTATAATATCATAAAAAAATTTATATTATTGTGTGCATAGTTGTGCAAAAGCCCTCTATCATCGCAATCACATCATAACATAGAAAAAATATATATTGTCTAAAAATTCCAAATATAAATATATAGCCTTTATCAAAACAATCTAAAAAGATTGATTCAATATTCAATTCAACTAAGCCGATGATGGTGGCTTAATGGAATCCTAAAATTATTCCCAACTGGTTGTTATTGTCACCTATTTCATCCCCAAGAGTAATGATGTTATTAAAGATTGGTTAAAGTTACAAGTGATCAAAAGAAGTGTTTAAAGACTAAATATATCTAGTTGATTTTTGACAGTTTTAAGTTTTACTAACATTTTGGGTATTCATTTGTCAATGATTAGAATCAATGACAATGATATATGTTGGAATAACAAAGTTTGTGTAGGGATCAGATTAGTTTAGATTCACTAATTACCGATACACTTGTACAAGAGAGCTTAGTCAAACTCTCACCCACGCGGCTGATTTTACACAAGTAATACAAATTTCAATTACAAGAATCAAGTTCTAACTATTATAAGGTCTTGAAAGCTATTAACTCAGCTTCCTTGTAGTTACTTCAGCCTGCACACTTGACACACAAATTAGTAATAACAAGAAGGATCCTCTCGGATCTAAAACAACAATTACTAACTAAGAACAACGAGAACGACAATAGATCAAAGATTCTTGGTTCAGAACCTGCCACAACAACACTGATCTATTCTACCAGAACAAGACCCAAGGGAGCACAGATGGATTGGATAGAGTTAACCCTCGGACCACCAATACCTCCACCAGAAAGTCCCCTCACACCAGATCAAGTTCCACTGAACAAATCTCCACACAAAACCTCCGAGTCTCACAAACCCTAGTTCTTCCCCAGCAACCAAGCAATCGAAGAGATTGCCTTACTCCAGCACTCACAGAGGATCTATCACTCAAAGAACCATGAGAGATCACCAAGAGATGGCCGGAAACACATCAGAGAAGAAGAGAGAGAACACTGAATCAATCGTAGAGAAAGGGAGAGATTAGAGAGTGAATGAGAACAGCGCATAGACTTCTCACAATAACAAACACAGCCCTAAATCCAATGGCTGTAGAGCAAGATCCAAGTGAGGGGGCACGTGGCAGCATCTGGTGTAAGGAGATAAGTAATTGGGTTTAGCCCAATTAATCACATCCGGGCTTACTAAAACCACAGCCCAAATAAAGTCCACCCAATAATTCCAACAGTTTGGTTTAATTTAAAAGAAATGATATACGCATTGTATACCGCGTGTAGCAGATGCGCCGCTACTGTCAGTCATCAGTCATCATCATCAGTAACCCTATACGAATTAATCCAGAAGTGTGTTGCTATGACAGAGGGATTTCTTTTGTAAATGTTCCTTACTTGCTATGGGAGAAGCAGCAATTGTGAAGAAATGTTTTGTGCTCGTTCAGTTGTGCTTTAAAAGTTCTTGGTGCTACTGCTTTTTTATTTTTTCACAATTAGATAAGTTTTTCACGGTTACTGTGGCATCTTGTACCTAAGTAGGCTATATTTGATGTGATTTTATTTGCAGGATATGAAAGACATGCTATGACGGCTTACTTTCTGCTGCAGCTGCTTCAGCAAATAGTGCTTATGCTACTAAATTTTCCTATGTTTGTGTGC
>NC_062968.1:56041940-56068781 GCF_023119035.1 Salvia hispanica | reverse complement strand
GGCTTAGGAAAAACTATACAAGGAAAACCTAATTATCATTAATTACATGATTCAAATCTCCTATGATTGGTATAATATAATCTTGTGTATCTTCCTCCGGATATAGCGAGATACTCCGTGATCTTCTTCCAACAGCTAGTAATTTAATAGGAGTATCAAGATACTCCCTCCGTCCCCGATTAAGAGTCACACTTTTCCACTAACTCAATTCACTTACTTTTATTATAAAACCAATGTAAAAAAATGGGTCCCACATTCCACTAACTTTTTCAATCAACTTTTCTTTACATTTCTTAAAACTCTTGTCCGGACAAAGTGTGACTCTTAATCGGAGACGGAGGGAGTATTTGATTCTAGTTTTTTTTTTTTGAAACAAAACACAATGGTGCAGGATCTTTCACGATAAGAAAGCTTCAAGAGATGAGAGTTGGACACTCTCATGCGATGCAGATGATGGACAAAATGGCTGAGTTCAAACCAAGTTACAAATACTATAGCAACGGCCAGCGCCCCATCTATCTCCCCGAAGTATTCGGCAATATTCCAGATTGCTCTCCCAATGTTGAAGAGCCCCAAACCACAGAAGATTACATCACAGAGCAGCCGCGGACAAATAGTGGTAAGTAGGATCTTTTAGTTTTTTGGATTTATCCCATGATACTTAGGACAGGAATTATATATACACCTTCCAACTTACTGCAACCCCTGGGTCATCCTGGGCCCGACCGACTCTAACTCTGAGATGCAACATTAGTTTGATATTGTCCGCTTTGGGTCAAGCCCGCACAGATTTGTTTTTGGGTCACTCGCAAAAGGCCTAAATTAATTGGAGTTGGACAGGAATTATATACACCTTCCAACTTCCCTCACTCATCCGATGTGGGACGGGTTTGTAACCCAACATATATACATGAGAAAAGCCATTTTTTAAACATCACTTCACTATCTCACCTATTGCAGATGTTTTAGAGAAGGGCTCCCCACTAATAGAAGCAGCTAAGATGGGAATCCTAGAAATGGTGAAACAGATACTCAACGCAGTGCCGGAGGCCATCAATGATCTAGACTGGGACGGCAAGAATGTGCTGATGGTAGCAGCGGAGAACAGGCAAATCGGCGTTTTTGATTTTCTGATTCAGAGGAAGCTCCCCGAATATGTCTTCCATGACTTAGATTGTCAAGGAAATAGCGTCCTTCACAGTGCAGCAAACCTGAGACCTGAGCAGACATGGAGCATTCCTGATGCTGCTTTGCAGATGCAATGGGAGATCAAATGGTATGAGGTATGTTCTGTATATCAACACAAATTTTTGCTGCTACCTCTTCAATTGCTAACTACTAGAGATTATGCGTTATTTTAGTACTAGTTCTCCCTTCGTCCACCAAAAATTAATTTCACTAGCGTGGATAACACGTGCTTTAATGCGCAATTAGTATGAAAAAGGAGATAGTGAAAAGTAGGTAAGATAGAAATAATAAGAAGTGGGTAAATTAGGAAAAAAAGATACTCCCTCTGTCCCACTACACTAAGGGATGGATTTCTTTTGGACACGGGAAATAAGAAAATGATATATATTGAGTTAGAGTGGAGAGAGTAAAATTTGAGAGATGAAAAAGTAAGAAAGATAAAGAGAGAATAAAGTAAGAGAGAGAAAATAAAGTAAGAGATGGTTGAAGTTTTATTTTTAGATAAAAGAGGAAATTGATCACTTGTGGTGTGACAACTCAAAATGAAAAGTCGATCACTTGTGGTGGGACAGAAGGATTATAAATTTTACTCCCTCCATCTCTGAATAAAAGTCTTTTTTGGTTATGACACGGGTGTTAAGAAATGTAAAGAAAAGTGAGTTGAATAATATGAGTATTACTTATATATAATCCACGGTCCCCTAAATATAGATATTCTTTTCTTTTTGGTTAGTCCACTAAAAGTAGAAACTTTTCCTTTTAGGAAATTTATTTCTCTCTAATGAAGCGGGGCTCTTTCCACTAACACACTTTTCTTTATATCTCTCTTACTTTACCATTTTGCATTTAAACACGTGCCTTTCAAAAGTTCATACTTTTAGGGGACGGAGGGAGTATTAATTTTATAATAAAATGTGAATGAAATAAGTTGATCGAATATGAGCCTACTTACCGCTTATGGTAAAAGTGAAATTAGTTTCTTATTCATGGACGGACGGAAATAGCCAAACAAGTCTCTTATTCAGGGACGGAGAGAGTAATAGGTTAATACTTCATCCGTCCCACAATAAGAGTCGCATTTCACTTTTACCATAAATGGTAAGTAACTCTCACATTTCACAAACTTACTTCACATTATATAAATCAATATATAAAAAAGTGGACCTCATATTCCACTAACTTTTCCAACTTACTGTTCTTTACCTTTCTTAAACCTATGCCGACACCAAATATGACTCATATTGTGGAACAGAGGGATATTAGAAGAAATTTTTTATTTTTTAGTATTAGACTAATTTTGATGGAAGGATCAAAATGGAAATACGAGGCGATTTCCAATTTAGCCAAAACATGACTAGTCTACACAGCGGATGACATTTTTTTTTGCAATCCAGCATGTGACGAAATCAGTTCCACAGCAAACTTGCCATATCCAAAATGCAGAGGGCGAGACTCCGAGCCAGATCTTCACAAGAACACATTCAAGTCTAGTCAAGTCAGGAAAAGAATGGCTGACAAAAACCTCAGAGTTTTGCGCGGCAGTTGCGGCTCTCATTGCCTTGCATTTGCCACGTCAGGGACGGTCCCGGGCGGCTTCCACCAAACCGACGGCTACCCGATTCTCAAGGATCAGCAAGCATTCAAGATTTACTCCATTGCTTCGCTAGCTGCGCTGAGCCTGTCCATCGCGACCCTCGCCTCCTTCTTCTCCATCATGATTTCGAGATTTGAAGAGCGCGATTTCGAGCGAGACCTGCCGAGAAAGCTGCAGATGGGGCTGACTTTTCTGATTCTTTCCAAAGCTGCGATGCTGGTCTCCTTCTACGCGGGGCATAGTTTTATACTGGTGGACAAGTTGAGGATCTCTGCAACGCCGATATATGTAGTTGCTTCGGTACCCATTATGTTATTCGTGATGGCCAACAACATTGATCTTGTTTTGGTTTACTACAGGATTTTGATGGGCCGCAGCTACAAGGTGTTCCCACACTAGGTCATGTGTCATTTCTATAATTCATAAATTTCTTCCCATCTTGATTTTTAATAGATAAGCAATGAATAAGGTTCTTCTATAACTTTGAATTTGTTTATTAGAGTGGTTTTTCATAAATCGGGGATGGAATATGCTTTATTAGGCCATCCACATTGCGTCTCGATGCTGTCTCCATCTCGTCTCGGAGAGACGAGACGGCATCGAGATGGCGATGCAACACCCCATCTCGTCCCGGTCTCGTCGCGCGTCTCACGCGGAAGAAGATGCTGGCGAGCCAGCTCGCACCGTGCCAGCGCCACGTGGCGAGTGCTGGCGCTAGGCATGACGCCCACTCGCCGGCCCGCGAGTGGGCGTCGTCACGATGAAGTCATACATATTTTTTTAATAAAAAAATTCGATTTTCAGAAAAAAAAAAGTTTAAACATTAAAAAACAGTAATATTACAGTTGAACGGTAATTTTTTTTCTTTTTTAATTCTATAAATATCATCTTTCATTCTCCATTCTACACACAAATACACATCTATTCTTCTCTCAAATCATCTCTCTTTCCTCTCCAATTCCCGTAAAAATGTTCGGTGATGGAAACTTCGGCAACTTCGACTTGAAATGCTACCGGTTCCAGTTCGTTGCCCGGTACCCAAGGCTCGTCGACGCCAGTGGCGTACCAAACACCACATTTTGATGTGGATGCATACTATCGTCCCTCCGCCCCTCCCCCCCGGGAGATATGGAAAACGAAGGGATTATCCCAAATTAGGGATAATATTCCGGATGAACACACTTCGGAAAACCGTCCATTAGAAGGAGGACGAGGCGGTGGAGGCTCCGCCAGTTGCGCTATCGATGCCGAGGAGGAAGAAGAGGACGAGGAGAAAGAGGATCTAGGCCGTCATCCGTACACGGACTAGAGGTGCCCACGGTTCAGGAACCGGCGGTTACGATTTTGGAAATTGTTGAAACGGAATCGAACCGCGAGACGTTATGCGGTTACGTTTCCGGTTCCAAAACCACCGGTTTCGGCTCCGGTTCCAAACCGGCAGTTTTCCAGCGTTTTTTTACGGTTCCAAATCGTCGGTTTTTAACTATTCCGGCTTGATTTCGCGGTTCCGGTATGAAACCGCTCGGAACCGGCGGTTCCGGCATGGTTTCGGTTCGAAAATTTTTGAACTTGAACAGAACCACTGTTCAAAAATCAAAGGTTTCGGTTTGGAACCGTAACCGACGGTAACGGTTTCGGTTTTAACCGCCGGTTCGGTAAACCTTGGGCAGGTCTACATACACCCGCAAGGAGACCATGACTCTGTACAACGCTTGGATCAGCGTCTCGTACGATCCCATTGTCAGGAATCAACAAACCCGTTTTTGTTTTTGGGAAAAGGTCACCGAAGACAAAGCCGAAGGGGACCCGCCGCTGCAACTTGAAGATGCTCCGCAGTCATTTTGACCGATGCGACACAGATGTCAAATAATTTTGCGCGATCTATAGGAATGATGCGACGAATTACCAAAGCGGAGCCGACATTTTGAGTGCGGCTTTGCGAGTCTTTAAAGACGACAACAAGAAAGATTTCAAACATGTCGATGTTTGGTCGATGGTCAAAGACTTTGAAAGGTGGGCTGGTTGTGTCCCGTCTTGCACGGGATCGAACTCGAAACGCACGAAGCACATGGCAAGTGGCCAATACTCGTCTAGTGAGGGCGGGTTAGGCAATGCCTCACAAGAGGTTTAGGGCACGACCACCGATGCAGGGGGCTCCTCCGGTTCACGATGTCGGTCGCAAGGGACCAAGGCGGCGAAGGCGGCTAGAGGGAGGGGGAGGGGCCGAGGCGAATCAAGCCAGGCGGGCTCGGGTTCGGGATCGAACACCCTAATGTCCATGTACCTGCTCGCCACGATGGTTGACACTTACAACATGACGCCTCCCCAATATGAAGCCCATCTTGCCGGAATTGAGTATATGACAAGATAAATTGATATTCCGCCTCCATCTAGCTTGAGGAGACCGCCACTGCCTACGGGGGATGATTCGCCGGTGGAGTAGTTTTTATAATTTAATTTAGAGTATTTTAAATTATGTATTTTTATTTTTTTTAGGATTTTAATTATGTGTGTTTTTTTTTACGATTTTAAATTGTAATTATCTTTTATTTAATGAAGTGTGTTTTTATCAATTGAATTTGTTGGAAATAAAAATAAAAAATGAAATTGAATGAATAGTTAACGGATGAGATGGTTAAGGGCTGGAGGGATGCAGATGTTGTCTCTTAGTAAAGAAGATGGGTGAAAAGTACATTGGGGCCCATGAATAGTGAAGAGATGAGACGGTTAAGAGACGGATAAGAGACACGGATGCGATGCGGATAGCCTTATAGTGGCATTAATGGCGGCAACAACATCACTAATGGCTTGCAGATACGACGAGTATGGTAAATGATAAGGATTGGAGACGATGAAGAGAGGGCGGGGAAGATAATGGGGGTTGGATGAGGACATTGGTGGACACAACCACACTCGAGAAAAGACTCCCAACCAAACTAAATAGTCACTTTTTTAATTGTATAATATCATAAAAAAATTTATATTTTTGTGTGCATAGTTGTGCAAAAGCCTCTATCATCGCAATCAGATCATAACATAGAAAAAATATATATTGTCTAAAAATTCCAAAATATAAATATATAGCCTTTATCAAAACAATCTAAAAGATTGATTCAATATTCAATTCAACTAAGCCGATGATGGTGGTTTAATGGAATCCTAAAATTATTCCCAACTGGTTGTTATCGTCACCTATTTCATCCCCAAGAGTAATGATGTTATTAAGGATTGGTTAAAGTTACAAGTGATCAAAAGAAGTGTTTAAAGACTAAATAACATTTTGGGTATTCATTTGACAATGATTAGAATCAATGACAATGATATATGTTGTAAATGTTCCTTACTTGCTATGAGAGAAGCAGCAATTGTGAAGAAATGTTTTGTGCTCGTTCAGGTTCAGTCGTGCTTTAAAAGTTCTTGGTGCTACTGCTTTTTTATTTTTTCACAATTAGATAAGTTTTTCACCGTTACTGTGGCATCTTGTACCTAAGTAGGCTATATTTGATGTGATTTTATTTGCAGGATATGAAAGACATGCTATGGTACTAAATTTTCCTATGTTTGTTTGCTAGTTAGTTCACATTCTTTTCTTGGAGGGGAAAAGCTGAATTTTTCTTATAGGTGGTGGTTTATGGGGGCTCTGGCTTGTGTTGTTGATACAATCTCATATCATATCTTTAGAAATCTCCATTATTTAGTTATATTTTGATTTACCGTATCTTTTCTATATTTGTTTAGATATTTGTTTCTTAGTATTCTAGTCTTATAAATAGGAGATATTGTATTCATTCATTCAACCAATTAATGAATTATTATTTCTCCCCAAAGATAACTCATGTTTTTCAATCCTAATTTGGATTCCCTCCGCCGATCCTGATTGGACGCCGGAGTATTCTATCAGCCGCCTAGTTATCGCGTTGCCCGACGGGAGGAACCCGCGCACAACTCGAAACTATTATTTCCGCCGACCCGACGAAGGGCGCCGGAACACTTTTCGATCGCCGCAAACACGCTGCAGATCGCAGTTAAGGAGAAGGTCCTTAACAACTGGTGCTTTCATTGAGAGTACTCATGTCCCGCTTTCATAATAACGGGAATGGAACTTGGGGGAGCCATCGCCCGGACACTTTTCCGAACGGCTCTGCTCGCCGCAACAACGACGACTCCATTAGCATAAAACTGGATCAATTGTTGGATAGATTGGATAAATTTGATTCTTGGAGGGATGAAACGGATCGCCGGTTCGATAATCTTGAACCAAACCCCAACCGCATGCATGATCAGCGAACAGGGTATGACGACGACGATTCTGATGGTGATGAGGCACGATGGAGATGTAATTGGGAGAGGGTGTCTCACCCCAGAAACCCAAATTTTGGCGCGCGTAACAGCCCGCAGAGATATCGATATCGTCGCGAGGGGAGAAATCGCAGGGGTGCATGTTGGGACCCACCGGGATTTCAACAACATCGTCACCTAATAGGCGGGTATGATCAACAGTTTAATTGGCCAGCCACGCGTTACGACCCGCCACAGTCGCGATAACCCTCTTGTTGGGAACCACCGCCTCGCCGTGCACCGCGAGAATATTCGGATTATGACCAGCCACCACTGGGTACGCCTGGTCGTTGGGATTCGCTCGACTATCGCTACCCGCAGAACTTGCAGCCTACGCAGTTTAACCGACCCCTGAGTCACCGCACATCTCCTTGTCCGGCCCAACTAGCTGCAGTAAGTGATTACAACAAGAAATTGCGTGTTTATAGATTGGAGCAAGCCGCCCTTCTCGCCGGGTTGAATGCGAGGTTTGAGGAGAATAGTGATGACGAAAATCTAGTTGAGGATGTTCCCAACAATGCTGCTTACAATGGGGGCGCTAATCTTGATGTTGATGTTCCAATCACCCAGTCTCTGGAAGAGATCGTCAAGACCGACAATATGCCGCTGCAAGTGCTCGTTGGAGTATATGATGAGAAGATTGGTGATCTTATTGTGCCAACACATCGGAAAGTGGCATTGTTAGATGTTGTAGAGGAGGACAATTCCACTGATGGAATGAAGATGATCGTCGCCGCACTCAATGACGTTCAAGTGTCATCCAAAAATGTTGTTGGAAATTGTTGGCGCAAGAAAGACGATGGTGCTTACACCGGTTTGTCCATGATTGCTTGTGTTTACATGGGTTTGAATGTCGGTGGTGTTCCAAGTATGAATCATCGATCAACATGGCTCGACACCGATGCAAGGTTGATCCCTCCGCGCAATGACACCCATGTTTGAGCATTCTTGGAGGTGCGAACGTGTTTTTCATTTTGGCACGGAATTCTGTCAGCCACAATAGGTCTCCTTGGTTGATTTTTTATGGAGGTGATCAAGGGATACATTCAGCTATTCGGTATGTGTTTGATCCAGGAGGAGACGTCTTGCCAAAACTTTTGCTTTCAACTATAGTCGTTGCTTCGTGGTTTCCACCTTGAGGACAAGGCGGATTTTAACCGTGGGGGAGTTGATACGATCCCATATCATATCTTTAGAAATCCCAATTATTTAGTTATATTTTGATTTACCGTATCTTTTCTATATTTGTTTAGATATTTGTTTCTTAGTATTCTAGTCTTATAAATAGGAGATATTGTATTCATTCATTCAACCAATTAATGAATTATTATTTCTCCCCAAAGATAACGTATGTTTATCGAAATAAACGTTCAACTGATAGAATTTGACGACCAAACACGTAAATGTTCAATGACAAACAAAAAACTAGCAGGAATGATCACCATGAACAAGAACATATATTCAAAGACATGAAGTTTTGATTCAAAACTAAGGGGTTATACTAGCAATTATCAGGAGATAGGATCACTCAATTTACATAAAGAAACTGATAATTCACACTGAGTAAAACCCACGAAACAGGTATATGAAGTACTAATAAATATTACATTGTCATAAGGAGCATAAACAAGAAACAATATTCAAAGACAAGACCAACGATTACCTAGATAGTATCACTCAAATTCAAATTGAGTTAATGAAACATAATAACGAGCATCCAAAATACAAATAAGTATTCTTCAATCATCAACCGTTGTAGCAACATATAGTTTGCAAATAACAATGAACAAGAAAGGAATTCAAAAGACATGAGCAAATCACACACAACTAGTGTATGATAAAAATGTGATGAAAGATCAGTGTGTTGTTTGAGTATCTATGCTCACAGTTTTAATAAAGTGTGACTAATTCAATGTAATAACATGCCAACTTTTTAGTAGTGAAAAGGATGAGCTTCATGTTGTTTCACTTGAAATGGAGTTCAATTTCTGCAAAATCAAAGAATGATTAGGACCAAAAATGAGGAACAGAATCATAGTTGTTATTTAGAACATTATTTCGAATTCATTGCTAGACCGGATAATATGCTAATAACTTTGAATAAGCAAGAAACATACCTGATCACAATGGAAGGAACATGTTGCACTTTATGGAAATCCTCACCTCCTTCGCTCACTCGTTCTCCTAATTGAGGCATTCCATTAATTTGCAGATCTGTTAAGGCATTGAGGAATCTGAATCCATCCGGAACCATCTCCAAGTGAGGGCAGCCATGGATACTAATCTCAGAAACGAGGGGCATGGCTCCTTCCACCACTTTCCATTCTCTTAGGTTTGGTAAGCTTTTTATTGCAAGCTTCTTGAGAGAAGGAAATGAAGACGCATGACATGTTATTTCTTCCCCCAAAAAGCACGCCTCAATCATCGACAAATCTACTAAATGGGGAAGTTTTCCCAATGTCTCCATTGGATCCTCCACAATATTACTCCCGGACAAGATTAAGCGAAGAAGATTTGAGGTATGTGCTTCATATTCCAACTCCTTGAACAGATTTTCTATCGGAACAGAGATATACAAATTGTGAAGTTTGAACACTTTCTTGAATATCACCAAATCTTCTTCTGATGAAATATGGCAGCCCTGTTTGATTCTAAGTCCACCACATTTACAATGATTCCAGCTTGTACCAAAGGCATTAATGATATCCGACAAGCTTTGGTTATCATGGACTATGCCTTCAAAATGTCGGAGGTTGGTCATTTGGGATGGGGATTCGAGTTGGTGCACCAAACTATTGTAGCCTACAAGTGTCTCCAGCTGCTCAAGACCTTCCAAACTCATTTTGTAATCCTCTAAATTCTCAGCATAGTATACGGGAAGGAACAAATGCCTTAATCGTAACATTCTATCCAAAACACCATTCGGTATTAGAACGTTCCCACTATTCCATAGATCCAGTGTATGCAAGTACACCAAATTTTTCAAGGACGATGGTAACTCGTCAAACAGGCAATCGCGCAAGCGTAAAATCCGAAGAAGGACTAGTTTACTTATCTCTTTTAGCAATTTTCTTCCCTCGAAAACAAATCCGCATATAGATAGCGTTTTGAGCACTTTGAATTCCTTCAAACGAACAATTCTATGCGGAAATTGAGTTAGAGGTACTCCCTCCATGTCATTGATGAAAAGTAGAGATCGCACAATTTTGGTGGTATCTTGGTCACAAGTGACTGCGGGCTCTCTGCTTTCTTCTTCTAATCTGCTTTTCAAATAAACAATCAAATGGCGCGTTTTGCGACGTGACAAACTGTCATAGAAGAAACCACTAAATGGTCCACCCTCATAATCCAAATTGCGCAAGCCAAAATCTTCATCTATTGCGAGTGACAAGCACATCTCTCGCACGGCGTCATGGAGTTTACACTTTCTAGTCGTCTGCCCACGAATAGGATCATCACGTGTAATTTCTACAACCGACCTAGATGCCAACTCAGTCAAGTAGCGTTGTGCTATGTCCATCAACGGCATTTCATTTCCGCGATTGTCCAGCGGCTGCGAGATCATGCCTTGTGCGATCCACAACACACATATATCAATTGCCGGAATGACCTCGCCTTCCTTGTACATACCCATATAGAGAAAGCATGGCTTCAAATAATATGGCAGGTCTTGATAACTTAAGTGCAACACTTTCTGGATTTTATCATTCAGATTTTTAGCACTTAAGTTTTCATTAACCAATTTCCACTCTGCACTTGATTTCTTGTTACTCAGTATCCCGCCAAGCAATGAAATGGCCAATGGTAAATTCCCACACTTGGCTACCATTTCTCTCCCAATTTTCTCAAGCATAATAATTTCTTCAGCTGTGAATGATATCATGCAGGAAAAAATAAAGATGATTGTTAAGGAGTAATTCCCATGCAACTTATGTTGTGATATTAGTATGAATTAAATAATTTACCTGGAACGTTGGTGGGTATAGTTGCTTTCCTCTTGATGTTGAGTAACTCCCAGCCCTCGTCGTCGGTGAGGAGGCAAGCCTTGATTGCAAATCCAATTTTTGCGACGTCGTGAATACGCGTGGTCAGCAAAATCTTTGTTTTGGGATTGAAGGCAAGCTGAAGTTGGTCCCAAGCCTGAGTACTCCAAATATCATCAATGACAATCATGCACCTTTTAGCTTCCTGGACGTGAACTAATTCACATGCCAATCGTGCGACGCTCAAACCCGAGCTATTGTGAAGTGGGCTGGGTTGGTTCAAGATATCTACCAAAAGTGATTCGGTGTCGCACTTTTGAGAAATAGAAACCCATGCGAAGGTGTCGAAGAAGCGCCTGGTGGTAGGGTGATTGTACACTCTTTTGGCTATAGTAGTTTTGCCTATGCCACCCATTCCCCATAGTGAAATAACAGGGTTTGCTTCATCACCAACTAAATGGGATATAAGTTGCTCCACTTCTTCTTTTTTCCCCACAAAAACTTCAGTCTCAAAGGGGAGGATCGGCACTGAAATCGGAGCGGAGCTTCCCCCTCGAATGATTCTATGTATCCCGTACTGATCCATTCTTGCGCTAAGACTTGTCATCTCTTTTTTAATTTCTTTGATCTCGGAGCCGATCTTGTGGAGAGAGTAGCCCTCTGTGAGGATGCAGGAGCATTTGTGGAGCAGGCTTATGTTGGATGAAGCGTAAATGGTTGCATACAGACTAACGGTATCATCAGCTCTGTAGGCCAGCTCCCTCACAAGCCTCAGCCAGTGGCGAACCATCTCTTCCATGCCTTCTCTGTTGTCAGCGTCAATCAGAAGAACTTTCGTTTCCTTAAGAGTGACATCTAGCATCTTCACTTCGCCGTGCACGCCTATTAAGAATTTAGCTTCCTCTAACAACAGATCGTGAATGGTTTTTAGAGCCATGCTAGCCACCCCTTCCGCCATCTGCGAATATATATATATAACTACCACATCAACCAATAAACAATGGAGTAAAAGTGATCAATTCTACAAATATTCTATCAACTCAATTAATACTCCACTTCATATTTATAGAGTATTCAAACACACGATCAACAATTCTACTACTTCAAAACACATTAATTAATTAGCTTATAAAAATACTACCTGGACAAAAACACTTACCCATTCAAATCTTCCACCAAAGTTTTTTTTTTTTTTTTTTTAAATAATGTATTCTTCATAAACAATACTCATACTACGTACTAAGGCTAGGGGAATAGATCGAATAACATTCTTATTGTGGGGTGATATTGAAAAGCATAGAACAAAGAGAGCAAACTGGAGTTGCATGTCGTAATTATTTCTTTTCTGATATAGACATATAGTATGAATGTATGATCAAGGAAGGTTAAGTTTCTCCAAACTGCCTTCTCATTAAATTATTAACTAATCATATGAGTTTTGGTCGTATGAATTATGTGTGGCAAATTCCACACTTCCTTACCGTTTTTCTCTCATTTTCTTCAAATAGAAAATCTGTAGTAAAAAAGAAAAAACACTCTTACATACTTCTTGATCAATATTTCTAGTATTCTACAGTATGAATGAAAAACATAGTATATGGAAAGAGATGGTTCACTTACCCTCAGTCTCATTGAGGGGGCCTATCTTGATTGCAAATCCAATGTTCGCAATATTTTGTTTTCGTGTAGTCAATAAGATCTTGGTTTTTGTACCCTCAAAATTGAGAGCATGATTAAGACCATCCCAATGTTCAGTTTTCCAAATATCATCAATCACAACCATGCACTTTTTAGCCTGCTGGATGTCACGCAGTTGCCCCACTAACTCTGTGTCACTTAAACCCGAGCTATTTTGATGTGGACTCTTTTTAAGCTGCTTCAACACATCCTCCAAAACCGACCTGATCTGGCATTCCTGAAAAACACAAACCCATGCGAAGGATTCAAAGGAATGCGTCGCTGTATAGTGATTGTATAATTTTCTGGCAATAGTAGTCTTCCAGACACCACCCATCCCCCATAGTGAAATAATCCGGTGTGCTTCATCATCGACTACAACAGACAGAAGATGATCCAGTTTTTGATCCTTCACCTCAAAAACGACTCCAGTCTCAAAGGTCAAGGTCCTTTTCCTCCATTTCTCTTTGTAGTCGTTTCTTATGTTGTAATCATGCATGCTTTTTGTAAATTCTAATAAAAATTTTAGAAAAATAAGGACGAATTGGTGTTTTTCAAGTTTTGGCCCTCAGTTTATATATAGAATTATATTTTGTGCCATTGCCATGCCACAAAAGATCTGTATTAATTACCTTTAATTAACAATCAAATTAATTACGAATCATCCTAATATATACACTAATATTCAGTTGGTTAGTACGCATGCAGCATGTCTTGTACTCCCTCCGTACCCTAAAATTTGTCACCATTTGATCCGGCATGGGTTTTAAGAAATGTAACAGAAAATGGGTTAAAAAAGTTATGGAACGCGGGTCCTACTTTTATATATTAGTTTTATAATAAAATGTGAATGTGAATGAGTTAGCTACTTTTATATATTAGTTTTGTAATAAAATATGAGTGTGAATGGGTTAGTGGAATGTAGGGTCTACTACCAAAAATGGTAAAAGTGAAAGGTGACAAATTTTTAGGGACGGACGGAAATAGAAATAAGTGACAAATTTTCAGGGACATAGGGAGTATTTATTATAAAATTATAAAAAGATATTTTTGTAAATTAAAAAATAGGAATAATAAATTAGTTAACCATTCCTCAACGACGAAGCGAGGCCCGAGAACTCGAGAAAAAGAAGGAAGTGGGCTGAAAATTCATCATACTTGCTTTGCAGACAATTCGTCGAACACATGGGGGTAGTTCGGTTATTATCAGCCCAATTTGTTTATATTTTTATTTAAATTTGGATTCCATATGATCCCAGCAAGAGTAGGAGGTAATTATTTTAATATTTTTGTTAGGATTTAAGTTTATTTCTTCTCGTAGCAAAATGCTTGTCTTCAATCAAGTTTATACGTGGCGTCACTCATTCCATCTACTCCATTCATAATACACGACTACCCATCTGTTTTCTCATCAATATATCGAGTTCTTGCAACTCTCAATTTATTCCAGTGCTCTATCTTTCAGATCAAAGGCCGCTGGGATCAATATTGGGCGCTGATTTTGTGCAGGTTCGGGACCGTCCGCCAACAGTTCGATAAAAGGCCTGAAAGAGAGCTCAGCTGAAAATGAAATAATTAAATCTTACTATAACTTATAAGGATAATAAGTATATTTTTTTATTATTTAAGAAATAAGGAAATTTATATAACTATAAATTAAATTTTAACCTTCAAATATCACATAATTATAAAATTTATTAGGACATTTAAAAATATAGTAGGAGTAATTGTAAACACCGTAATGATATTTTTTAAAGAGCGACAATTTTTGTCTTGCATGAATGGAGAGTCATTATAATGATTGCTTCAGGAAATGATTAATTAATTCAATATTTGATTTGATGATCTTCCATTGACAATTTTGTAATAAATGTGCAAGATATATTTAATAAACGTTTCAGGATTTAGTTAATTAATTTTTAAATTTCATTTAAAATTCTCCCATTGACAATATTGGAGTACTAAATAAACATAAGTTCGATAATGCTAATATGTTGCAGATATGAGTTTAGGTCTATAGAAAGAGAACAATAACACATATCACAATTTTTTATAATATTGAGAAATTCGAACTTATATATTTGTTGTACATATACCTGAAAACCATGTGTTATAATCCACATCAGGATACAGAAAATATGTTACTAGTAAGGATTCTATTGAACACGCGATTTCATGTAGTCGAATAGCTTATATACATATTAAAAATAATACCATGTAGTAATAATAAAATATATCAATAATAAATTTAATACTATACATTTTAAAAACAGTAAAAAACATTAAAACCTAATTTTAAATTTTGTGTAAAATTATTTTTGACTTTTTATTACTTTGTAATCCTCAATTTGACATTTTATTCTTGGTTTCTCAAACTAATCTTTTGCAATTTTTCTTTGGTTAATTTTCTAATTGAATTCCTTACCAGTCTTTCCATATGTGACAATTGATCTTCATCTATAGTGGTGGATTCATGATTTTGGATATGGATATGAAATAATAAATTGAAATTAAAAATTTGGTCAATCCTTTTTGTTCTGCTTTTTCAATTTGGTCAATCTTTGTCTTTATTTTTTGTATAGGGCTACACAAACGATAAATTATTAAGTTATAGTACATTTTAATTAAGGGTGCATTTAAGTCATAGGCTAGTTTTTGGAAAAAGTTACTCCATTTTTTTTATTGTCAAAAGATACATTTAAGGTCTTGAATATTATTGGAACACGCATTTAAGTCATAGGCTAGTTTTCGGATAAAGTTATTTTTTACGTTCACACTTCTACGTCTACATTCATTTTTACAGTGAGTAATATTTTAATGATTCATAAATTCATTTCTTAACCACAAAGTAGAGTTCAAAACAATAAAATTCATTTCATGTTAAAAATAATAGTACCAGATAATAATAATAAAACTATATCAATAATATATTTAATGCTACATTTTTTTAATTAGTGGAGTACAAAATATTAACCTAAAACTACATGTAAAATTTTTTTTGACTTTTTTTAGTTTCTATTTGACATTTAATTCTTCTTTTCTCACACTAATCTTTTGTAATAATTTTTCTTTGGTTATTTTTCTAATTGAATTCCTTACTAGTCTTTCAATCTCTGACAATTGATCTTCATCTATAGTGATAGATCCATGATTTTCGATTTTCAACGTGAAAGTGCAAAAAATAATTATAACAACTTGAAAATTAAAAATTTGGTTAGTCCTTTTTGTTATGTGTTCTCAATGTTCTATCAAATAGTAGTATATTTGTCTTTATTTTTTACGCTAACGGTAAATTATGCATTTGGAACATTAGAATCGATGTTTTAATAGTTAAAAGATATTATATGGATATGGATGTAAATAAATGTTATAGATGAAAATAAAATTAGTTCGTGATGAATTTTATTATTAAAACATTTACAACAACAAAGTCTGAAAAACGGAAACTTATTTGATTTGGAATTAGTTATGGGTGATAGTGATATTTTTTATATATTGAAAAAATAAAGATTTGGATAAAGTTATTTTTTTTTATTATGTAACAATAGACTTCCAATATGTCTACATTCATTATTTTTTTAACGCTGATTAGTATTTATGTGTGTTGTTTTTATTTGAATTGGAATTAGACAATTAGTTAAGGCCTATAAGGGAGCATTTTAGTCATAGCCTAGTACTAGGTTTACTACGTCTACATCCATTTTTACATTAGAGCATTAATGCATTGCTTAGTAAGAACGTATTCCTAAATCCAATCCATTATAAATACTATGCAAAAACACTGAATCAAATCAAACTCATAACTTCAAAAAATGGAAGCAAAGGCTACTAAAACAATGCTTACTGTCAATCCCTCCAAATTCTTGGAGCTCCCTGTGATTCCCAACACTGAAGTAAAGGTTGAAGTAGGCCCCTATTGTTTAATATACATCACGACGACAAAGCTAAAAGGTGCTGTACATGCGCACCTGACGCATGTCCATCCCAACATGTCGAAGGTGATCTTACGTACTAGCGGTGGTGTCGACCTGCCCCCGTTGTCAACTCAGAGGTTGCAGTTGCCGGCCTCAGCTCGGCTAGATCTTGCCACGGCGAATCTAGTCGACCAGAAACTCCGAGTTTGTGTCCCAAATGGATATCAACGGGCAAAATACAACAATCACAAATTGGGTTTTGAGTGATACGACAGTAGATCTTCTCTAGCTAGTAATATGTATATATTGTTATATCTTAGAATCTTGCATGTATACATCGGCATGTCTTAGAATCTTACATGTATATATTGGTGTGATACATGTATATAATGGGTTTGATAATTGAGATTTTTATTTAGACAATCTACGGAATATTATTTTAATAAAATAATTTATATGTTGAAATTTGTATGAAGACTAAAGTTGGAATATAATTTTGGTTTTAAGTTTAATTTGGGTGGAAAGAAAAATGGTTAATATTGGTTGGTTATTCATTTGAAAAAGAACAAAATCAATAGTGTAAACTGCGTGCAGAATTACTGTTCACCACCTCGAATACATCCAGAAAGCGGAGCCCTAAACCCTAAAGCTGTTAAATTTGACGGCTTTTGAGCTGAATTGAGAGTAGAGGGTCTTGTATTTGTTTATTATTGTAATTATAGGTAGAAATCTGGGCGATGCTGAAGAAGAAAGATTTTTTGTATGATTAGACTCTTGATTGTGAAAATGCAGAAATTAGGAGATTGGGCCGTTTGAATGTGCTATTACTGCTTAGTTAATTCCATTAGTTTTGGTGATGTTAGGTTGGATATAGTTCCCATCATTTTTGTGAATATGGAATTCTTATTCCTACTGATGTGATGCTGAAGCAGATGAAAGGGGGAAGCCTCATAGGGATCGAGTGGTGACAAGCCCACTGTGCTGAAGAGTGATGATTGAGATCGTGTGGTGGCATTTTGTGCTTGGGAAGGAGTGGAAGTTCAAAGACTGCCCACATTGAAATCTTTGATAAGAGTAAGTTCTGGCTGGGAACTGTTCATCTTGGGGCTTTAATTGGTTGCATTTGAGTTTATGTTTCTGTTTACAGTGTGTGTAATGTAAATTGGCATGCTTAGTTAAGCACATTTTGGTTTCTTAAAAGGATATGTGATGTTCCATCTATTTGAATCGTATTTTAATGCCATTGTAGATGAACATTAGCTGTGGTATGAGTAAAATGATTTTTCTTGCATACAGAGGTTAGGTTGCGTATCATAATCTTTTGTATAACATGCTGAGGCACAGTTGCATGCTGATGAGGACGTTCATAGATACAAAAACTAATAATAAACTGCTGAATAAACTAAAACCGCAAAGCAAATCATATAATCAATCAATCATTTATTGAGATAGAGCAATCTATGCATATATTGTTGTTTTATAAGAATCACACTCACACACACACACACACATATGTATAGATGACGATGAGCCGTTAAATTTGAAATCTGGATGCTGAAGAAATTTGAGCTAAATTGAGAGTAGAGAGTCTTGTATTTGTTTATTATTGCTGTGTTTCCTTATAATTATAGGTAGAAATCTGGGTGATGCTGAAGAAGAAAGAACTTGTTGTATGTTAGACTCTTTGATTGTGAAAATACAGAAATTAGGAGATTAAGCCGTTTGAATGTGCTATTACTGCTTAGTTAATCCCATTAGTAATGGTGATGTTAGGTTGGATAAAAGGAAAATAATGGATAAATGGTTACTTGGAGACGATATTGGACAGCGGCGCCTCGGCGATCGAGGAGCAAAAGCCAGCACCGGTGGTCACCGTCGCCGACAGAGACAACTTCAATCCCACCAGATACTTCGTTGAGGAGGTCGTCACCAGCGTCGACGAGAGCGACCTCCTCCGCACCTGGATCAAGGTCGTCGCCACCAGGAACACTGGGGAGCGAAGCTCTAGCCTCGAGAACATGTGCTGGCGCGTTTGGCACCTCGCCAGCAAGAAGAAACAGGTATACCATTTCCACAGAGAGAGAGAGTTTTTCTTTTCTGTGATTCTTAATTTCATTGGATTAATCAAGAGAAGAAGATGTGGGAGGATGTGCAGTGAGTAGCACAAAGGGAGGGGGAAAGAGAAGAAGGTCGCAAGGATGTAACAGATGACATGTCCAAAGATTCATCTGAAGGCGAGAAAGGAGACATTATAGAGCCAGTTAAACCGGACAGCCCCAGGAAACACTTGGATCGTAACTTCTCAACCTTGGAAGTATGGTCCGAGAGTAACAAGGAGAAGAAGCTTTATATTGTTCTCATAAGGTATTAAGGTGTGACTGTCTTGTTCTTGATGAACTTGAGTATGTGTGCTAATATATTCTATATGCTGATTTTGTCTTGTTCAAGAAGATATTGCTTAAGGTGATGGCGACATTGCGGCACTAACAAATGATGGTTCATCGTCCCAAGCAGTACCTCCTATATGGTCAGAAGTAAGCATCCTATCAGTGTTTACTCTCCTTTCCCATCTGAATAATGCTCTCCGGTCGACGTTTCATACCAATTTCTTGCACGGTCTCCTTAGGTGATGCGGTTCTTGACCTTTATGGGCAAGTGGCTTTCCCTGAGCATCACAGGCAATGTGATGCTCCAGAGATATACCATTTAGCTGGAAAAACGAAAGCTTGTTTGAAACTATAATCATCAAAATTTTTATCTCAAAAACAATTCTATGATCCTTTCTCAATATATGTTGAAATGAATGCCACAGGGAGTTTTCATAAATCCGGCTGTTATTGACTATTGAGCCCTTTGGACTCACACTAATCAAGGTTCTTTTTTTGTTGCACCGCTGATATTTTGAATTGGTGTAAAAAGATAGATATGGTCTGTGAAATTTTAAGAGTGGATTTGTAGGCTGCTTCTCATGGACTTCCAATGGTGGCAACGAAGAATGGTGGACAAGAATGGTGGACCGTGGATATTCATCAGGTAATAAAGCTACACATGCTGTTTTTATATAGAATGAGATATGGTATGAGGTGATTTGTTTAGTGATGCAGTTGTTTTTATATGATACAGGCCCTTCATAACGGTCTTCTCGTGGATCCTCATGATCAGAACACGATTGCTGATGCACTTCTTAGAAGAAAAACTTGTGGAACGAATGCAGAGAGAACGGCTTAAAGATCATTCATCTTTTCTCGTGGCCAGAGCATTGCCGAACATACTTGACAAGGGTGGCAGCGTGTCGGATGAGGCACCCGCAGTGGCAGACCGACACTCCAGCAGACGAGCATGCTGCAGAGTACTCCTTAAACGACTCGCTCAAAGACGTCACGGATATATCGTTGAGGTTGTCCCTAGACGGTGACAAAACATCGCTGAACGAGTCACTCGACATGGCTGCCTCTGGCGACAACCAGGTGCAAGACCAGGTCAAGAAACTCTTGAGCAAAATGAACAAACCGGAGCCAGGGGCACGAGACTCCGATGCTGACAGGAAACTGAGTGATGGGCCGAGCAAGTAAGGAAACAACGTAAACTGATAGTCTTAGCAATTGACTGCTATGACAGTGATGGAGCGCCAGAAAAGAAGATGATCAGTCTGACCAGATGATCTCGAAGGCGATCAAGCTGGATGCACAATTTGGAAGAAAGTCGGGAGTTGCATCGTCGACAGCTATGCCAATGTCCGAGCTGTCTGAGTTTTTGAAGTCGGGGAATATCAAACTAAATGATTTTGATGCCTTGATATGCAGCAGTGGTAGTGAAGTGTATTATCCTGGCACTTACACAGAGGAGGGAGGAAAGCATTGTCCCGATCCAGACTACGCGACGCATATTGAGTATCGATGGGGTTCAGAAGGCTTAAAGAAGACCATCTGGAAACTAATGAACATGGTAGAAAGACTGAAATTGAACCATTCATCCGGTGTTATCGAACATGATGTTAAATCGAGCAATTCTCATTGCCTGTCGTACGTGATAAAGGATCTCAGTAAGGTCAGTTCTAAAAATAAGAAATCTTCTTTAAGTTATTACTTTTTGAATGAAGAGATGAACTTGAGTTTGGTTTTGGACAGGCCAGAAAAGTAGACGATTTGAGACAGAAGCTTCGGATGAGGGGTCTGCCACTTGATGTATTACCGGAATTCCACAAGAATGCAAGCCGCTCCTCTTCTCGCATCACGATCACAGGCTCTCAGGTATCCAATCTTATCTATCTTATGTTACTTTAGGTAATTTAAAGTTATTTATTTTCGATCATAGCGAGGTTTATTTTGTTATCGAATAGGTAATCTGTTGTCCGTTGGCGACTAAGCGTGTGTGTGGTTCTCGGAGAAACTGGGGACACCGATTATGAGGAGATGATATCCGGAACGCACAGGACTCTGATCATGAAAGACGTCGTGGGCAAAGGATCGGAGGAGCTTCTCAGGAAATCGGGAAGCTACCGAAGAGACGATATAGTCCCGGGAGACAGCCGCTCATCGCCTACATGAAAGGAGGGGCTAGAGCAGACGAGATATATATGAGACATCAAGGCAGCTCTTCAAAACAGCAGCGTGAGAACACATTGGTTTGCAAAGATTTATCTTCTTTTTTTTGCTGACATCTTATTGAATAGCTACAGCCTACATGTATAAGATATCCATAAACTGTATGTATTATTGTTGACTGCTACACTACCAACAATATGATAAATTTTGATTTTACTAAAAGCTAAAGTTGAAAATCTAAAATTAATATACTATCTGGTTTCGGTAAGAACATTTTGACTATATTTAACATTTTAGAGCCTACGGTTATAGATCTATCGTTTTCAACGAAAATGGAGGCTCAAGTGGCAATCCTAATATCATCTAACGTTTGCTGAAATGATCGAGCGACATCCAAGATCGTGCAAGTCAACACACTCAAAAACACTCGCTAGATTGTTGGTGATTATGCATTTTCGTCTCACTGACCAATGCTGGTGTAAGTGTAGGATAAACCTATGCCATATTTTTGAAAAAGATTCACATAAAACCAGACTTCCCATAATTTTCGAACAGAAATGGATTGAAATTGCCAATCCAAAAACCAACATTTTGGGGAAAATAAAGGAAGGCTATTCAAACAGGACATTTGTCTAATTCAAAATCAAAAACAAAAATTAAAACTCTAAGCTCGTTTGAAAATTTGAGAGATTTTCGTTGAAACAACGACATAAGTTTTTCAGAGATTGAACCCCATAGTAAAGTGAAGAAAGCGCCATATTCAATCAAGAGGAAACCAAAGCAAAATCAACCAAAACTAAGGGATTATACTAGCAATTATCAGATAGGATCACTCAATTTACATAAAAAAACTGATCATTCACACTGAGTATAAACCAAGAAACAAGTACTAATAAGTATTGCATATAGGATCACACAATTTCAAATTGAGTTCAGAATGAAACATAGTAAGAGCATCCAAAATACAAATAAGTATTGCTCAACCATCAATAACTGCAGCAACATATAGTTTGCAAACTAACAATAAACATGAAAAGTATTCAAAAGACATGAGCAAATCACACACAACCAGCAAAAGGATGAGCTTCATGTTGTTTCACTTGAAATGGAGTTCAATTTCTGCAAAATAAAAGAATGATTAGGACCAAAAATGAGAAACAGAATCATAGTTGTTGTATAGCACTACATTATTTCGAAATCATAGCTAAATGGGATAATAGTGCTAATAGCTTTGAATAAGTAAGAAGCATACCTGATCACAATGGAAGGAACATGTTGCACTTTATGGAAATCCTCACCTCCTTCGCTCACTCGTGCTCCTAATTGAGGCATTCCACTGATTTCTAGGTCTGTCAAGGCATTGAGGAATCTGAGTCCATCCGGAACCATCTCCAAGAGAGGGCAGCCATGGATTCTAATCTTAGAAACGAGGGGCATGGCTCCTTCCTCCACTTTCCATCCTCTTAGGTTTGGTAATTCTTCTATTCCAAGCTTCTTGAGGGAAGGGAACGAAGACGCATGACATGTTATTTCTTCTCCCAAAAAGCATGCCTCAGTCATCCACAAATCTACTAAATGGGGAAGTTTTCCAAGTGTCTCCATTGGATCCTCCTGAATATTACTCTCGGACAAGATCAAGTAAAGAAGATTTGAGGTATATGCTTCACTTCCCAATTCCTTGAACAGATTTTCTATCGGAACATCGATATACAAATTGTGAAGTTTGAACACTTTCTTGAAAATCATCAAATCTTCTTCTGATGAAATATGGCAGCCTTGTTTGATTCTAAGTCCACCACATTTACAATGATTCCGGCTTGTACAAAAGGCATCAATGATATCCGACAAGCTTTGGTTATCGTGGACTATGCCTTCAAAATGTCGGAGGTTGGTCATTTGGGTTGGGGATTCGAGTTGGTGCACCAAACTGTTGTAGCCTACAAGTGTCTCCAGCTGCTCAAGACCTTCCAAACTCATTCTATAATCCTCCAAATTCTCAGCATAGTATACTGGAAGGATCAAATGCCTTAACCGTAACATTCTATTCAAAACACCATTCGGTATTAGAATGTTCCCACTATTCCATAGATCCAGTGTATGCAAGTACACCAAATTTTTCAAGGACGATGGTAGCTCGTCAAACAGGCAATCGCGCAAGCGTAAAATCCGAAGAAGGACTAGTTTACTTATCTCTTTTAGCAATTTTCTTCCCTCGAAAACAAATCCGCATATAGATAGCGTTTTGAGCACTTTGAATTCTTTCAAACGAACAATTCTATGCGGAAATTGAGTTAGAGGTATTCCCTCCATGTCATTGATGAAAAGTAGAGATCGCACAATTTTGGTGATATCTTGGTCACAAGTGACAGCAGGCTCTCCGCTTTCTTCTTCTAATCTGCTTTTCAGATAAACAATCAAATGGCGCGTTTTGCGACGTGACAAACTGTCATGGAAGAAACCACTAAATGGTCCACCCTCATAATCCAAATTGCGCAAGCCAAAATCTTCATCTATTGCGAGTGACAAGCACATCTCTTGCACGGCGTCATGGAGTTTACACATTCTAGTCGTCTGCCCACGAATAGGATCATCCCGTGTAATTTCTACAACCGACCTAGATGCCAGCTCAGTCAAGTAGCTTTGTGCTATGTCCATCAACGACATTTCATTTCCGCGATTGTCCAGCGGCTGCGAGATCATGCCTTGTGCGATCCACAACACACATATATCAATTGCCGGAATGTCCTCGTCTTCCTTGTACATACCCATATAGAGAAAGCATGGCTTCAAATAATATGGCAGGTCTTGATAACTTAAGTGCAACACTTTTCGGATTTTATCATTCAGATTTTCATCACTTAAGTTTTCATTAACCAATCTCCACTCTGCACTTGATTTCTTGTTACTCAGTATCCCGCCAAGCAATGAAATGGCCAATGGTAAATTCCCACACTTGGCTACCATTTCTCTCCCAATTTTCTCAAGCATAATAATTTCTTCAGCTGTGAATGATATCATGCAGGAAAAAATAAAGATGATTGTTAAGGAGTAATTCCCATACAACTGATGTTGTGATATTAGTATGAATTAAATAATTTACCTGGAACATCAGTGAGTATAGGTGCATTCCTCTTGATGTTGAGTAACTCCCAGCCCTCGTCGTCGGTGAGGAGGCAAGCCTTGATTGCAAATCCAATTTTTGCGACATCGTGAATACGTGTGGTCAGCAAAATCTTTGTTTTGGGATTGAAGGCAAGCTGAAGTTGGTCCCAAGCCTGAGTACTCCAAATATCATCAATGACAATCATGCACTTTTTGGCCTCCTGGACTTGAAACAATTCCTCTGTCAACTCTGTGACGGTCAAACCTGAGGTATTGTGGAGTGGGCTGAGTTTCCTCAAGACATTCAACAAAAGTGATTCGAGGTCCCACTTTTGAGAAACGCAAATCCATGCAAAGGAGTCGAAGAAGCGCCTGGTGGTAGGGTGATTGTACACTCTTTTGGCTATAGTAGTTTTGCCTATGCCACCCATCCCCCACAGTGAAATAACAGGGTTTGCTTCATCACCAACTAGATGGGATACAAGTTGCTCAACTTCTTCTTTTTTCCCCACAAAAACTTCAGTCTCAAAGGAGAGGATCGACACTGAAGGGTGAGCGGAGCTCTCCCCTTGAACGATTCTATGCATCCCGTATTGATCCATTCTTGCGTTAAGTCTTGCCATCTCGGATTTGACTTCTTTGATCTCAGAGCCAATCTTGTGGAGAGAGTAGCCCTCTGTAAGGATGCAGGAGAATTTGTGGCGCAGGCTTCTGCTGGATGACACGTAAATGGCTGCATACAAACTAATGGTATCATCAGCTCTGTAGGCCAGCTCCCTCACATTCCTCAGCCAGTGGTTAACCATATCTTCTCTGCGTTCTCTGTTGTCAGCGGCAATCAGAAGAGCGTTCATTTCCTTGAGAATGACATCTAGTGTCTTCACTTCGCTGCGCACGCCTATTAAGAATTTAGTTTCCTCTAACAACAGATCGTGAATGGTTTTTAGAGCCATGCTAGCCACCCCTTCTGCCATCTGCAAATATATAACTACTATATATATCAACCAACAAACAGTGGAGTAAAAGTGATCAATTCTTCAAATATTCTATCAACTCAATTAATACTCCACTTCATATTAATGGAGTATTCAAACACATGATCAACAATTCTACTACTTTAAAACACATTAAGTAATTAGCTTATAAAAATAGTAACAAGACAAAAACACTGTCCCATTCAAATCTTCCACCAAAGTTTTTTTTTTAATAATGTATTCTTCACAAACAATACTCATAATACGTACTAAGGCAAGGGGAGATGATCGAATAACATTCTTACCGTGGGATGAGATCGAAAAGCATAGAACAAAGAGACCAAACCTCCGCCAAGAGAAGAGGAAGACTGGGATGATAGATCATGAAGAATAAGAAGAAATGTTTTCTAAGTAGTAGTAGAAGTTCTTAGGAAAAAGGTACAAGCTCACAAGAAAAGTGGCATGTAAGGGAGTCAGTTGAACAAGGACATGACTCATGAGGGAGTTGCCTTAATCTCTTTTTTTCTAGGAGTATATATCTAATTTTCTCTAGATTTTTCGATAACACTTGCTAAAGAACAATTAGCTTGCTGCTTAATTAACTAATCATATGAGTTATATTCTCATACTTACAATTTAATTATGCATCTAAACATGTCATATCAATGTTATTCACTCACTGAATTACAAATGTGTGTTTATCACAGCCATGAGTCGATCACTTAACACTAAGGGACTCATATTTATTCACAACATAAAATACGATAGAGACTTTAAATTTTTTTAATAACTTAACACTACAAAATTATAATATTACTACATGAGATTGAGATGAACACGGATGGAAGCATATATATGAATTTGAGACGATAATGTCTACCAAAATTAGTAGCACTATTATTTACGTGTGGCAAATTCCCACACTTCCTTACCGTTTTTCTCCCATTTTCTTCGAATCGAAAATCTGCAGTAAAAAAGAAAAAAACATTCTTGCATAGTTATTGATCAATATTTCTAGTATTCTACAATATGAATGAAAAACATAATCCTATATAGAAAGAGGTGGTTCACTTTACCTTGACTACTTATGTATGGCAATGCTTTCCTCTCGAGAAATTCCCGACCCTCATTGTCATTCGGGAGGCCAATTTTGATTGCAAATCCAATGTTCGCAATATTCTGTTTTCGTGTGGTTAGTAAGATCTTGGTTTTTGTACCCTCAAAATTCAGAGCATGATTAAGACCATCCCAATGTTCAGTTTTCCTAATATCATCAATCACAACCATGCACTTTTTAGCCTGCTGGATTTCACACAGTTGCCCCAATAACTCTATGTCACTTAAACCCGTGCTATTGTGATGTGGACTCTTTTTAAGCTGCTTCAACACTAATATGAACCAAGTTCCCAATCCGATCAATTAGAGCAAATATGGAAGAACGAAAAGATAAACAACCTAAATGAAGGAAGTAAAGTAGCCAAGGGTTTCGAGAAGAAGAAGTATTTTATTCCTTGTTTCTCGATGACT